>NC_092091.1:20902071-20904571 GCF_045679555.1 Salvelinus alpinus
GCACAAACACACACACATACACACACACACACACACACACACACACACACACACACACAGCCACGCTCACACACACAGCCACAAAGGCACACGCACAGGCACGTACAGCCACGCACGCACACACACAGCCACACACACACACATGCACACAGCCACGCACACACACACACACACACAGCCACACACACAGCCACGCACACACACACACACACACACACACACACACACACACACACACACACACACACACACACACACACACACACACACACAGCCGCACACACACAGCCATGCACACGCACAGACACGTACACACACACACACATACACACACACAGCCACGTACACACACACACACACACACACACCCAGCCACGCACACACACACAGCCACGCACACACCCACAGCCATGCACACCAACACACAGCCAAGCACACCAACACACACGCACACACACAGCCATGCACAAACACACACACATACACACACACACACACACACACACAGCCACGCTCACACACACAGCCACAAAGGCACACGCACAGGCACGCACAGCCACGCACGCACACACACACACATGCACACAGCCACGCACACAGCCACGCACACACACACACAGCCACACACACAGCCACGCACACACACACACACACACACACACACACACACACACACACACACACACACACAGCCGCACACACACAGCCATGCACACACACAGCCATGCACACGCACACACAGCCACGCACACACATAGCCATGCACAAGCACACACAGCCATGCACACACACACACAACCATGCACACGCAAATACAGCCACGCACACACACGCACACACCACAGCCATGCAAACACACACACACACACACACACACACACACACACACACACACACACACACACACACACACACACACACACACACACACACAGCCTTGCACAAACACGCAGACACACACAGCCTTGAACAAACACACACAGCCTTGAAGAACACACACACACAGCCTTGCACAAACACACACACACACACACAGCCATGCACACGCACACATACACGCACACACACACACACAGCCTTGAACAAGACACACACACAGCCTTGCACACACACACACAGCCACACATGCACAGCCACGCACAGCCACGCACGCACACACACACAGCCAAGCACACACACACACACACACACACAGCCAGGAGGGATGCTGGAAAACACACCACTCGCTACTATTGTACAAACACGCACATACTGCCATGCACACGCACACACACACACACACACACGCACACAGCCTTGCACACACACACACACACACACACACACACACACACACACACACACACACACACACACACACAGCCTTGAACAAACACACACACAGGCTTGCACACACACACAGCCATGCACAAATACACACAGCCACGCACACACACAGCCATGCACTCGCACACACACACACAGCCACGTACACGCACAGCCACGTACACACACACACACAGCCACGTACACACACACACACACACACAGCCACGCACACACACACACCCAGCCACGCACACACACACAGCCACGTACACACACACACACACACACAGCCACGCACACACACACACCCAGCCACGCACACACACAGCCATGCACACACACAGCCATGCACAAACACACACACACACACACACGCACACAGCCACGCACACACACACACACACACACACACACACACAGCCGCACACACACAGCCATGCACACACACAGCCATGCACACGCACACACAGCCACGCACACACATAGCCATGCACAAGCACACACAGCCATGCACACACACACACAGCCATGCACACGCAAATACAGCCACGCACAAGCACACACACGCACACACCACAGCCATGCAAACACACACACACACAGCCACGCTCACACACACAGCCACAAAGGCACATGCACAGGCACGCACAGCCACGCACGCACACACACAGCCACACACACACACATGCACACAGCCACGCACACAGCCACGCACACAGCCACGCACACACACACACACACACACACACACACACACACACACACACACACACACACAGCCGCACACACACAGCCATGCACACACACAGCCATGCACACGCACACACAGCCACGCACACACATAGCCATGCACAAGCACACACAGCCATGCACACACACACACAGCCATGCACACGCAAATACAGCCACGCACAAGCACACACACGCACACACCACAGCCATGCAAACACACACACACACACACACAGCCACGCACACACACAGCCACGCACACACACACACACACAGCCAGGAGGGATGCTGGAAAACACACCACTCGCTACTATTGTACAAACACGCACATACTGCCATGCACACGCACACACACACACACACACACGCACACAGCCTTGCACACACACACACACACACACACACACACACACACACACACACACACACACACACACACACACACACACACACACACACA
>NC_092091.1:20914571-20917071 GCF_045679555.1 Salvelinus alpinus
GCACACACACGCACACACCACAGCCATGCAAACACACACACACACAGCCACGCTCACACACACAGCCACAAAGGCACACGCACAGGCACGCACAGCCACGCACGCACACACACAGCCACACACACACACATGCACACAGCCACGCACACAGCCACGCACACACACACACACACACACACACACACACACACACACACACACACACACACACACACAGCCGCACACACACAGCCATGCACACACACAGCCATGCACACGCACACACAGCCACGCACACACATAGCCATGCACAAGCACACACAGCCATGCACACACACACACAGCCATGCACACGCAAATACAGCCACGCACAAGCACACACACGCACACACCACAGCCATGCAAACACACACACACACACAGCCACGCACACACACAGCCACGCACACACACACACACACAGCCAGGAGGGATGCTGGAAAACACACCACTCGCTACTATTGTACAAACACGCACATACTGCCATGCACACGCACACACACACACACACGCACACAGCCTTGCACACACACACACACACACACACACACACACACACACACACACACACACACACACACACACAGTCATACACACACAGCCATGCACACCAACACACACAGCCAAGCACACCAACACATGCACACACACAGCCATGCACACCAACACACACAGCCAAGCGCACCAACACATGCACACACACAGCCATGCACACACACATTCATGCACACACACACACACACACACACACACACACACACACACACACACACACACACACACACACACACACACACACACACACACACAAACACACAGTCACACACACACACAGCCATGCACACCAACACACACAGCCAAGCACACCAACACATGCACACACACAGCCATGCACACACACAGCCATGCACACACACACACACACACACACAGCCATGCACACACACACACACACACACACACACACACACACACACACACACACACACACACACACACATACACACACACACACACACACACACACACACACACACACATACAGCCTTGCACACACAGCCACGTACACGCACAGCCACGTACACGCACATAGCCACGAACACACACACAGCCACGTACACACACATGCACACACACACACACATTCATGCACCCACACACACAGACACTTATGCATGCACCCACACACACAGACACTTATGCAAGCACACACACACACACACACACACACACACACACACACACACACACACACACACACACACACACACACACACACACACACACACACCCACAGCCATGCACACCAACACATGCACACCAACACACAGCCAAGCCCACCAGAACACACGCACACACACAGCCATGCACACACAGAGCCATGCACAAACACACACACACACACAACCACGCACACGCACACACAGCCACGCACACGTACACACAGCCACACACACACATGCACACAGCCACGCACACACACGCATACAGCCATGCACACAATCATGCACACAGCCACGCACACACAAACATGCACGCACAGCCACGCACAGCCACGCACGCACACACGCACACAGCCATGCACACGCACCCACAGCCACGTACACATATGCACACAGCCACGAACACACACGAACACAGCCATGCACACACACGCACACAGCCATTCACACAATCATGCACACAGCCATGCACACACACGAACACAGCCATGCACACACACACACACACAGTCACACACACACACACACACACAGCCATGCACACCAACACACACAGCCAAGCACACCAACACATGCACACACACATTCATGCACACACACATTCATGCACACACACACACACACACACACACACACACACACACACACACACACACACACACACACACACACACACAGTCATACACACACAGCCATGCACACCAACACACACAGCCAAGCACACCAACACATGCACACACACAGCCATGCACACCAACACACACAGCCAAGCACACCAACACATGCACACACACAGCCATGCACACACACATTCATGCACACACACACACACACACACACACACACACACACACACACACACACACACACACACACACAAACACACAGTCACACACACACACAGCCATGCACACCAACACACACAGCCAAGCACACCAACACATGCACACACACAGCCATGCACACACACAGCCATGCACACACACACACACACACACACACATACAGCCTTGCACACACAGCCACGTACACGCACAGCCACGTACACGCACATAGCCACAAACACACACACAGCCACGTACACACACATGCACACACACACACACATTCATGCACCCACACACACAGACACTTATGCATGCACCCACACACACAGACACTTATGCAAGCACACACACACACACACACACACACACACACACACACACACACACACACACACACACACACACACACACACACACACACACACACACACA